>NC_134358.1:524536314-524551314 GCF_048569485.1 Anomaloglossus baeobatrachus
TAGGTATCATAATACGGGGAAGGGGGGGACCCTACACCAATTGATTTATTTTATCCCACAACACTGACCCGCAGACCGCGCCTGTGACAAGTTGCAGGCAGACGCTGTCTGACAGGCTGGGGGGGGCACGACTGACTGCACCCAATCACAGACGCCAGGCCGTTCGGTGGGCGTGGAAAGCAGTGCATATGTGATGAGCCTAATGTGCGGCACTGGAAGGGAATGCTGCCATGACTGACCTTCGGTGAGTACAGTGTGCACTCCTTTCTCCCGATCCCTTCTAGCAACATTTTTAGTCTCCGGATTCTGGTCCCCATAGACTTACACGGAACCAAAATTAAAAAAAAAAAAAACAAAAAAAAACACAGGGACAAGTTAGTCCCAGTTCTCCACGAGTCCGCTCATCTCTAGTCTTTGCTTGGGATTGCACTATCTGTATTGCAATTGGTGAAATCTAAGGAGAGGAACCCCAGCATACATTGACCTGCTTGGCATCAAAAACCTGCACTGCAGTCAATTTAGTTAAAGATCCTCTCTGGAGCTAATTGCAGAAATTTGGAAAACTCTCACACTTTACTGTGGATGTAACAAGCTGCAGATTTATCATCCTCAAGTCAGGATGATAACACCACAATCATAACCCAGGGCCAGTATAGACCTGTCCCGTCTGATCACACAAGTATTTCAGTAAATTCTCATATTCCCCATAACACAATTCTCTGCGCCGTCCCGGTTATTTTTCCAGGAAATATTAAGTGACAATTGGGTGTTGCCTGATCAATAGGGGCGTGTCCCTATACAGTGCAATACTAAGCACTGATAGGCCAATGTGAGAGGACATATGTGACGCACCCAAGGGACTGGCGACACCCTGCTGTCAGTGCGTTCTGCCTGCCTTCAGGTAAATCTGAAGAAGGGCGTGGAGCACAGAACTCAAGTATATAGGAAGATATTATGCGACTTTTGTATGGAAAAATCCCAAAAAATATCCATAAAAGCACAAGAAATACAATCACACGTCTGCACAAAGTTCTGGCATTCAAGGGACTAAAAACTGGGAGGAGCACTGTGAGCGCTAAATAAGCATGATATGTCATTACTGGAAGGATCAGTTACTGATATCTTTATAGACTAAAATAACACCTTTTAGACAAAAATATTGAAGATGTAAAAATCCTCTCTCAGCATCTATAGCCCCCGGGGAATGGTGGTAATACATTTTGGATACGGTCTGCTACTTACAAGTGATGAGTGAGCACTGCCATGCTCGGGTGCTCCATACTCGTAACCGGAAGTTGGACGCAACTCGTGTACTCGAGTATAAGGAAATCACTGGGGGGCTTGAGCATTTTTCCAGAACAGTTCCTGGAACCATGCTAGAGTTCCCCATTGACTTCCATTATGCTCACGTGCTCGAATCGCACCCATCTGAGCATCCAATTGCTCGTTACGAGTACCAAGCACCCGAGCATGGTAGTGCTCACTCATCACCAACAACCCCTAATCAAATGGCTACCCAAAAGTACATTTTACATACCAAACTATCACAAAGTTCAAAATATTTCACCAAAAGGCCAAAATTACTGCGTTCAGAAGTGCTTTGGTTGCTTCTATCAGAATCCCTAAAATTTGGGCTTAAGATATGTGACTCTGACAAATCCATTTAGTCCATGACATCCATCTGAGCTCCTTTGCAACAGCGTGTCTTCAGAAGGGCACAAGAGTGTAATTGACGACTTTCTGTAGCACATCTGAAAAGATTTATAAATTCAGACAGGAGCCAACAAAGCACTCCTGAAGCCAGTGTGCGCCCAGCCCTAGCACTTCCATCTAAATTACCAAGAAACACACAATTTAAAGGGGTTGTCCACTACTTTTACATTGATGGCCTATTCTTAGGATATGTGATCAATGTCTGATTGGCCGGAGTCCGACACCCCAGACCCCCCTGATCAGCTGTTCGCGGCCCTGGCAGAAAGAAATGCTCAGTTCCGGCGCTGTTCCGTTTTCTGATAGAGGACATTGCCAGGTACTACATATCCACTTCCCATTGATTAGAATGGGAGGCGGATATGCAGTACCCGGCTGCCATCAGAAGACAGAGCAGCTCCGGAACTGAGCATTTCTGGCCGCCGCAGGGACGAAGACCAGCTGATCAGTGGGGGCATCGGGTGTCGGTCCTGACCAATCAGACATTGATGACCTATCGTAAGGATAGGCCATCAATGTAAAAGTAGTGGACAACCACTTTTAAAAGGGAACCAAACATCAGGATTTCGGTATATAAGGTGCAGCTAGTGCAGTACTGGCACGGTCAGGCACAGGCTGTACATACCATTACTGGGCAGCTCGGGTGTGTAGGCTGTGAAATCCAAGGTTATGCAGTTTGAAAATTCATCCACTTTTTAATTGACATGTGCACCTCTCCAGATAATATCCGGGCGGGTTATGCACATGATTCCCGCCCTCCCCCCACTGCCGCCGCCTGTTCCTCCCTTTCTCTGGCTGTATGCAAATTTCTCTATTCAGAAACACAGCGTAGGAGTTGGCGCCTGCGCATAGCGCTCATCTCCGGCGCCATGATTTTGAAGCCCGCATTACCCAGTTTTGTGCATCAGAGTGCGACGCATGCGCCCTCGCTTCTTCAGATCTTGTTATGACAGTGGGAGCGCACGGGGTCACAACAGGACTGGAGAACAGCTGATCTTACCGATTAGCTGCAGCTACGATATAGTCTGCTGCAGCTAATCGGGGTAAGATCAGCTGTTCTCCAAACCTGTTGTGACAGCACACACTCCAGAGTTCATAACGAGATCTGAAGAAGCGAGGGCGCATGCGCCGCCCTTTCAGGCACAAAACTGGGTAATGTGGGCTTCAAAAACATGGCACCGGAGATGAGCGCTATGCGCAGGCGCCAACTTCTACGCTGTGTTTCTCAATAGAGAGATTTGCATACAGCCAGAGAGAGGGAGGAACAGGTGACGGGGGGGGGGGGAGGGAATCATGTGCATAACCCGCCCGGATATTATCTTGAGAGGTGCACACGTCAATTAAAAAGTGGATGAATTTTCAAACTGCATAACCTTGGATTTCACAGCCTAAACACCCGAGCTGCCCACTAATGGTATGTACACAATGTGCCTGATAGTGCCAGTACTGCACTGGCTGCACCTTATATACTGAAATCCTGATGTTTGTTTCCCTTTAAGGAACATAATACAGAAAAACAGTAGAACATGAGCCTTTAGAAAATCCAAGTTTATAGAAGGAAAAAGGATAATCAGCAACCTCCTAAAATATAACGACCGTAAATACCAAGTAGGGGAGTGAGTGCTGGCCACAATTCGATTAAAGGGAACCCGTCAGTTCAGCTATTAACCTGCAGATATGTTATATGTAGCTGCTCAGCCACAGTTTGGAAACTGCCACTCAGAAGAAAATTAACTTTATTTCTCCAGATAGCCACCGGCTTTCAGTCACTCAGGCGTGTCCTGAGTAATTACAGTCAGTGTCCATAGCACTGCACAGCCAGCTGTCAGTCCATGCCGAGGCGCTGGTGACTGCAATTGCCCCAGCTACACCTGTATGACAAAGCCAGTGGTTCCAAGGAGAAATAAAGTTCATTTTCTCCCTGAAGCTGAACTTTCAGTACTGAGGCTGGGCATCTACATAATGCTATTAACCAGCAGATTAACCCCATATCTGCAGGTTAAAGGGAACCTGTCATCAGAAATTTCGCCCAAAAGCTAAAAGCTTCCCCCTCTGCAGCTCCTGGGCTGCATTCTAGGAAGGTCCCCGTTATTATTGTGCCCCATGTGAGACCAAAATAAAGCCTTTATAAAGTTCTACCTTTTTGTATGCAGCTTCTGTAAATGTGTCACGGGGGCGGGCTCTCTGCCGTCCGTTATTCTGCCTCCTGGTCCTGTATGCCGCCCCCATCGCTCCTTTCCATATCTGATGCACCGCCCACTGCTCCAGCCATCCCCGCGCATGCCCAGTGCCAGTCTCACAGGACTGAGCAGTGTGACCGCTGGTGACGTGTGCGCAGGCAAGTGATGATGGGCGGGGCTGTGACTGTTATCAGCAAGTACCCGCCCATAATCTCGTGAGCGCGCAAACCTCACCAGCGGTCACACTGTGCTCAGTGTAGATGCTAGACTGTATGGGCTGCTTCCAGGGATGACGTCCCTTTGTCATGTGATAGTATTTTGAACACGCCCCTATCACATGACAAAGGGACGTCATCCCTGAAAGCAGCCCATACAGTCTAGCATCTACACTGAGCTCAGTGTGAATGCTGGAGAGGTTTGCGCGCTCACGAGATTATGGGCGGGTACTTGCTGATAACAGTCACAGTCCCGCCCATAATCACTTGCCTGCGCACACGTCACCAGCGGTCACACTGCTCAGTCCTGTGAGACTGGCACTGGGCATGCGCGGGGATGGCTGGAGCAGTGGGCGGTGCATCAGCTATGGAAAGGAGCGATGGGGGCGGCATACAGGACCAGGAGGCAGAATAACGGACGGCAGAGAGCCCGCCCCCGTGACGGATTTACAGAAGCTGCATACAAAAGGTAGAACTTTATAAAGTCTTTATTTTGGTCTCACATGGGGCACAATAATAACAGGGATCTTCCTAGAATGCAGCCCAGGAGCTGCAGAGGGGGAATCTTTTAGCTTTTGGGCGAAATTTCTGATGACAGGTTCCCTTTAATAGAGCTATCGGACCTGACAAGAAGTTGGTGAAAGGGAACCTATTTTCCACTTCAGACAAAAATGTTTCTGCTTGAACAGCGCAGTTATTTGTAACCCAAATCAGAAATGGATCCAGGGTGGAGAAATAAAAGCCCTTTCTTCTAAAAACTACGGAAAATCGTGACTAATGGAGGGGGATACTAGAGAATTGCCGAGTCTTTTCTGTTCCGGCATTTTACACAAAGTGGTCAATTCTTAATAAATCACTCCTAAATATCTTACAACTACGGACAACTAAACCAACAGCCATGGAATATAGCACGGCTGGTGTCTTAAAGGGGTTGTCCAGTACTAGGACAATTCTCTCTCATTCCACGTTTGCCTCCATTAAAATAAAACAGCTGATACGCCTCTCCTGTGCCGCTGAACACCCAATCACCGCCGGCTTTTCTCTCACCACCTGCGGACGTATGTGTAAGGCTGGGGCCACACGGGGACTAATGCGATCCTTGCATGACACTTGGCTCACGCGGGCAGCACAGCAGGAGCAGAGTGTCATACGAGCATCAGTGACTGAGGTCAGATCATGCGATTGGACAACAGTTGCGAGGGGCGGCCAGCAGCACTGAGGAGGGGGCAGGCCGGATTCATCTCCCTCGTTACCAGCTATTGCCATTTTCACCCTGCACTCGCGGGTGCACCGGTGTACTGCGAGTGTAGTGCAATCTTTCTCTCAACCATAGACTTGAATGGGTGCGAGAGTCTCGCATTGCACCCGCAGCATGCTGCGACTGTTTTCTTGGTCCGATTAGGACTGAGAAAACAATCGCTCATGGGTGCTGGCACATAGGTTAATATTGGTCCGAGTGGAAAGTGATGTTTTATCGCACTCCACTCGCTCTGATTTTCATGCCGTGTGGCTTAAGGCTTAGTCACACTAAACAACTTACCAGTGATCCCAACAACGATACAACCTGATAGGGATCGCTGGTAAGTTGCTAGGAGGTCGCTGGTGAGCTGTCACACTAAGTGACGCTCCAGCGATCCCACCAGCAACCTGACCTGGCAAGGATTGCTGGAGCGTCGCTACACGGGTTGCTGGTGAGCTGTCACACGGGTTGCTGGTGAGCTGTCACACAGGCAGATCTCACCAGCAACCAGTGACCAGCCCCCAGCGCCGCGTGAAAGCTATGCTGCGCTTGGTAACTAAGGCAAATATCGGGTAACCAACCCGATATTTACCTTGGTTACCAGCGCACACCGCTTAGCGCTGGCTCCCTGCACACCTAGCCACAGTACACATCGGGTTAATTACCCGATGTGTACTCTGCTACGTGTGCAGGGAGCCAGCTTCTGCGGACGCTGGTAACCACGGTAAACATCGGGTAACCAAGAAGCCCTTACCTTGGTTACCCGATATTTACCTTCGTTACCAGCGTCCGCCGCTCTCACGCTGCCAGTGCCGGCTCCCTGTTCCCTGCACGCCTAGCCACAGTACACATCGGGTTAATTACCCGATGTGTACTCCAGCTACGTGTGCAGGGAGGAGGGAGCCGCCACTGGCAGCCTGAGAGCGGCGGACGCTGGTAACCAAGGTAAATGTCAGGTAACCAAGGTAAGGGCTTCTTGGTTGCCCGATGTTTACCGTGGTTACCAGCGTCCGCAGAAGCCGGCTCCCTGCTCACTGCACATTTAGTTGTTGCTCTGTCGCTGTCACACACAGCGATGTGCGCTTCACAGCGAGAGAGCAACAACTAAAAAATGGGCCAGGACATTCAGCAACAACCAGCGACCTCACAGCAGGGGCCAGGTTGTTGCTGGATGTCACACACAGCAACATCGCTAGCAACATCGCTGCTACGTCACAAAAGTTGTTCCTTAGCAGTGATATTGCTTAGTGTGACGTGGCCTTTAGGCCTAAATGTCAGGAAGTGAGCGCAGGAACAGCTCTAACTTCCTGTTGATTACTCATATGTCATAAGCCCGGGGAATGTGAGAGCCGGCATTGAAGGAGAGTATCAGCTGTTTTAATTTTAATGGGAGCAAACAATGGGGAATGAGAAGGGGTTATCCTAAGCCGTTTAACACAAGAAGTCCCAGAGAGGGGTCGTTTAACATTTCTACCATTGGAACCCTATGGAGCTCGAAATTCCTGGGACTTCTAGTGTTACAACATTTAAATATATACCCTAATCCCTTTATCCCAACGTAAAAAGAGGTAGCTTGGCCAATAATAAAAACCCTATATACACATTTCCTTTAAAGTGGAGGGCAACGTGTCTGCGTAACCTGAGCTTATAATGATGCACTGCTAGTGACTAATGATGGTGAAGGTTATCACTTTATGATCCAGTCGTGAAAAAAAAAAAAAAAAAACAATCCTGCTAGATTTCTGTATCCAGAAATACATGATCATTAGCTGCAATTCGGGTATCGTGACTCCGTCGTCACATTTCCATAAGTCTAAGAACAATAAAAAAGGGATATTTCCATCTTGGCATATTGATGGGATCTATCAATACACCGTGTTGGTAAACATTCCTTAGGACCCTTTTCGTTAGTGAGACTGAAGGGACACAAACCATAGTGCAGACTTAACTGCATCAGAGAAGGCTCCCAGCACACTGCGGGGAACAGCAACACACCAATAAATGGGGTCCATATGGCTGCACCCCCTTCACGGTGAGCAGATGGAAGCAGCACTGTGCACAAACAGCGATGGCTCCAAAACCTGTACTACAATCCCACCATTACTGGCATCCAGGGCTCGGAGCAGTAGTGACTCATTCAAAGAAAAACGTTTACATTGAGATTGATTTTAAATAACCAATTCAAATACAAAAATCAATAAGTGCTGTTAAACAATCGGCCTGGTTTCCAAGCGACATTATAGGGAACCTGTCAGGTGCAATATGCACCAGGACCACGAGCAGTTCTGGGTGTATATTGCTAATCCCTGTCTAACCGTCCCTGTATACACTAGCATAGATAAAAGATCTTTAAAAAAAAGTAATTCCAAAGATCTTTTATCGTATGCTAATGAGTGAGGGGACTAGTCCTCTGGACGTTAGTTCCCCTGGCTAGTCGGCTCCATTAACATGTTAGTACGTCCCTGCGGCATGCTATCAGGCTAATCAACCTCTCTGCCGCCATCGCGTCAGACGCTGGAGTTCGGCTCAGTGCGCATGATCCTGGACTTTCGGTCAAGCGCACTACTTCAGTTTGAAGCCAGGATGCGTACACCCGGCTTCATAGTGCGCATGACCGAAACTCCGGGGTCATGCACACTGAGCCGAAATCCAGTGTCGGGCGGCGATGGCAGCGGAGAGGTGAGGGAGATCATCCTGTGACGCTGCACATTCATTAGCATGTTAGTATGCCCCTGTGATCGTGCTAACTTGCTAATGGAGCAGACTAGCCAGGGGAACTAATGCCCAGGGGACTAGTCCTCTCACTCATTAGCATACGATAAAAGATCTTTAGAAATACTTTTTCTAAATATCTCTTTATCTATGCTAGTGTATACAGGGATGGTTTGGCAGGGATTAGCAATATACACCCAGAACTGCTCATGGTTCTGAGTGCATATTACAACTGACAGGTTCCATTTTATGGTTTTTTTTAAAGGTTTATTTTTTTGCAAACTAAAAAGTAGAAATATTTTACAAATAAAACAGTATTGCATAAACCTGGCCACAAGCTTAAAACTGCCAAAGTGAACCTGCAACAACTACAAACAGTATATCCAAGAGACGCAGACCCGCTGCATAGCACCACGCCTCCCTAACATTACACATGGAACCAACACTTGGATTGGAGACTAGCTCCCATTAACCACAAGAGTCTTGAGTATTTTTATAGCTATAATTAACAAATTGTATAAAGGGTTAAAACAAAAAAACCTGCGGATATGACAGCAGGGGAACCACAAGTAATTTTTAAGCCCTGCAAGATATTAAGAAACTGCTGTTTGTGCAATTTAAAAAAAATGTATATTCTTTACAATAACCCCCAGAAATGTATATCTCTCTCAGTAAATGCACAATTCTCTACATTACAGGAAATCAAGGAAAATAAAGAGAAAACAGGCAAATGTGCAAGAATGGAAACCATAACACGGGGTTGTCTAATTTAAACTTAATTTGTAAATGTTAAAGGGAACCTGTCAGCAGATTTGGGACCTATAAGCTGCAGCCACCACCACCAGTGGGCTCTTATATATACAGCATGTTAGAATGCTGTATAAGCGCCCAGGCCGGTGTGTAGAACATAATCACTTTATAATACTCACCTAAACAGTCGGTTCGGTGCAGAATGGTCAGATGGGTGTCTCAGGGTTCGGCGCCTCCTCTTTCGGCCATCTTTGTCCTCCTTCCTCTGAAGCCTGGGTGCATGACGCGTCCCATGTCATGCACACTACAATATGCTCAGGGCAGATGAAAGCGCGCCTGCACAGGACCTCAATGCCGGCGTGTGTGCATGACATAGGACGCGTCATACACCCAGTCTTCAGAAGGAGGACAAAGATGGCCAAAAGAGGAGGCGCCTGCACCCGGAGAACGGAGACGCCCATCTGACCATTCTGCACCGCAGCGACCGTTTAGGTGATTATTATAAAGTCATTTTTATGTTCTCAGCAGCAGCCTGGTCTCTTATATACAGTATTCTAGAATGCAGTATATAGAGCCCACTGGTGATGGCCACAGCTTAAAGTCACCAAATCTAGTGACAGGTTCCCTTTAAACAGCATCACTCCGCCGTCCCTCACTGCTCTGTGTTTAAGGCTCAACTCACAAAATTTAATATCATTTTTTTTTATCTCTATAGCAGCAACATATTCTGCAGCATTTCACCATTCACGAAATGACTGCGAAGCCAATACCTGGCTGTAGCATTCCACCATACTGCCAGGGATTAGCTGCAGCGGTCCACATGTTTACAGTGTCGGAATAGAAGCAGCAAGGGATCGGTGAAGAGGCTTCCCTTCATAAAGGAGTTGTCAGTTCTAAAATGACAAGTCTGCAGACAGTGACAACGAGTGACTCTAGACTTGTCATTTTAGACCTCACAGCCTATTTTAAAGGGGTTCTCCACTATATGAACAACCCCTTTTCAATCCATAGGTTCCCCTTTCTAAAATAATACCACTCCGGCACAGTCTGTCAAGGGTTCAGGGCAACCGTCCAATATCACATGATCACTGCGGCCAATCACTTCGCCCTCCACGCAGTCAGACGCATCCTATACATTCGGAGGCAGTGAGGGAGCAGCACCACTCACTTCTTCCAGATGTAAGCGATTTGTCGGCAGGCATGGACAGCAAAGTGATTGGTCGCAGGGATCAGGTGATATTGGACTGGTACGCGATCCCTGGAGAGATTGTGCCAACAACGCTTGTACGGCGCTGGAGGTGGGTAGCATAAGTGTTATTTTAGAAAGGGGAAACCTAGAAATTGAGAAGGGGTTGTCCAAGTAGTGGAGAATCCCTTTAAAAGCGGTTGTCAGGTCTAAATTGCCAAGATCTGCAGCGTGACGCAGAGTGACTGCAGACTTGTCATTTCAGAACTGACAACCACTAACTTCTGAGCCTTCAGTGAATACAATAACACATCGGACAACCCCTCTGAGCAAAACCCATCCTGCGTCACTGTGGGTGCACTGACCTGTGGCTGCGGCTTGCATGGCTTCTCTTCTATAGTCTCTGTCTTTGGGGAAACTATTAATTGCCACTTTGGTTGAATCCTTTTGGCGTTGTTCTCTACAGAGTACAAAGAAAGGAAAATTAAAAGGCAATGCTTTGTCCAAAAAAACATGCTATATATCAGTTATGAAATAAAAAAAAAAATTAAGAATATTGATTTCTTAAAAGGAATTTGTCAATTGTGGGTATATAATCTGACAACAGCATGATGTAGGAACTGAGCGTGCTTCCAAAGATCTGGCACTTACTAGGTTGCTTGCTGTAATTTCAATAAAAATATGTTTAATCAGCAGGAGATCATCAATAGAGTTGACTCATTGTCAACTGCTCTGTGTAACCCCTGCCCCCACCACTGATTAGCAGCTTTATGTCAATGCATAGTGTACACAGAAAGCTGCCAATCAGTGGTGTGGCCGGGGTTAGGGGTACTTCTCACATAGCGAGATCGCTGCTGAGCCACGTTTTTTGTGACGCACCAGTGACCTCATTAGCGATCTGGCTGTGTGTGACACTGAGCAGGTATCTGGCCCTTGCTGTGAGATCGCTGCTCGTTACACACAGTGCTGGTTTATTTTTTGAACGTTGCTCTCCCGCTGTGAAGCACACATCGTTGTGTTTGACAACAAGAGAGCAACAATCTGAATGTGCAGGAAGCAGGCGTCTGGCAGCCTGCGGTAAGCTGTAACCAAAGTAAATATCAGGTAACCAAGCGAAGCCCTTTGCTTGGTTACCCGATATTTACCTTGGTTACTAGCGTCCGCCGCTCTCAGGCTGTCAGTGCCAGCTCCCTGCACAAGTAGCCAGAGTACACATTGGGTAAATAAGCAAAGTGGTTTGCTTATTAACCCGATGTATACTCTGGCTAGGAGTGCAGGGAGCCAGCGCTAAGCGGTGTGCGCTGGTAACCAAGGTAAATATCGGGTAACCAAGTGCTTGGTTACCCGATATTTACCTTAGTTACCAAGCGCAGCATCGCTTCCACGCGTCACTGCTGGCTGGGGGCTGGTCACTGGTGAGATCTGCCTGATTGACAGCTCACCAGCGACCATGTAGCGACGCACCAGTGATCCTGACCAGGTCAGATCGCTGTTGGGATCGCTGGAGCGTCGCAAAAGTGTGACGGTACCTTTACACAGTACTTGGCTCAAATCTTTAGCAGAGATAACAGAGATTGCATCAAAACATCACCCGAATCAAGGTCTCAGCCCCTATAGCATGCTCTCTGATTAGCAAAAACCCCGCTGACTGATTCCTTTTAACTATTACAATTCAATAAATTCTATGTTTCCAGTTTTTATACTGGCCAGTGCACACAGAATAAAAAGGACACTTGCTGATCACCCAGCAGCTCACTTTCCAGCTATGCTGTGCAGACAGTCAAAAGAGATAACGCCTTATCATTCGAAAGTACAGTTTTATTTAGGTCTCCAGTTATAAAGCATTTTCTGTTTGCCCCTTTCACACTGCGTTTTGTCCTCCGTTAAGCCCTCAACGGGACTACTGAAGGCCAAACCCCCCCACCATTTTGCGAAGGGCCTAACCTTTAACACAGTCACGTTTGCAACAGCCATAAAGCAGAAACCCGCCCTGCACATACAGGCGTGTGGGCATGAGTTGAGATCTGATCATATTCAATGGAGTTCATAGTATGTGAAGTCACAAGATCAATCTATATAAGGGCAGCATAGAGGAGGAAACCCTAATGAATTATTCACTGGCAGCCCCCCTTTATTAATATACACACAGCAAGTATAGGAGCAATACAGTGTAATGTACTGAAAGGAAACCAGTCACAGCACAATGCATGAACAAGGACTCAAAATGGATATAGAAAATCAGAGATCAAGAGTCATAGGGTGCAAAAAAACAAAAAAAAAAAAAACAACTATTATGTGCAGCCAGCGAAAAAGATAAAAACACAAAAAGAATGTGGTACATACAACAGGACAGGATTTCTAGCAGCAAATTATGTCATAGTAGTTATTCAAAATATGGCCCGTCTGCATACATAAGGGTGAGGTATTGGGCAATCACAACAATATTAAGAAAGTGCAAGTGCATACAATAAATAGTTATAAATAAGCCCACATAACCCCTAACCCTATTTTATCCAGATTTTCAGGTCAAAAACATGATTATAAAAAAAGGCTACAATGCAGTTAAGTGGCCAGTGCAAAGTCCTGAGTAAGTAACAGAAAAAGCTCCCCCATAGCCCACCAACGTACGTTTCGCCTCTTTGGGATCAAGTGCCCAAATCCGGCTTCCTCAGGGAGGGAGAAGGCAGCAAGAAAGTCAGTTCTCCAAGAAAAATGTGGCATGCATAAAGAGCAAAAGTCAGAGCTCATTTTTGTACTGTATGAATCACTGAATGGCTACTGGGGAAAAAAAGGAGTTAACGACAGGATGGCTTAAAGGGAACCTGTCACCATGAAAATGCCATTCCATCTGAGGGCACCATATCATAGAAATGACCAGATTGATAGTTTAGTTAAAAAAAAAAAAAAAAAAAAAAAAAGATTCAATATAAACTGGGATTCAATCATTAAACCTCTGCTCCTTCTGGGAGTCTGGGTCCAGTGGGCGGTCCCCATCAGTGATTGACAGCTGTGTCTGCACTCTTATACCAAGGAAGCTGTCGATTGATAAGACGACCCACTGGACCAAAAATCCAAGAAAGCGCAGAGGATTAACAGATTAAAACACAAGGTATACCAAATCTTCTCACAAACCTATATATCAATTTACTCGGCAGCTCTGCTCCATAACATTGTGCCTGCAGAGTGGACAGCATATTCAAGGCAACAGGTTCCCTTTAAAAGGAACTTGTCAGGCGATCATGTTAACTAAATTGCAGGCTACATGAATTGCAGCTCTGTATATATTTCTCTTCAATGCACGTTTCAAGAAAAATATACTTTAAAGGCAATCTGTCAGCAAGTTTTTGCGATGTAAGCTGAATCCAGCATGCTGCAAGGGTTAAAACAGAATTTCAGGGATGTCTACCTGATCAAGGTCCAATCTGTTTAAATGCTATATTTGTTTAAGCAGCAGGACCCTCATCTAGCTGGACTAGATGTCACATGCAATCTGGCACACCCCCTCCTCTGACACCTCAATGTACAATCTCTATAGAGCGGCCTGGTGTGGGCGGGGCCAGCGCTCTCAGCTCTGCTACATAACAATCTAAACATTCTGATTGTGTCAGGACAGCTCCAGCCAACAATCTCACTGATACATTGGTGGATTCAGTGTCTAGTTCCCTACATCATGCTGCTCTCAAATTAGGTAGTAAAAACCTGCTGACAGATTCCCCATAAATTCCTAGCAGGGGACAGTAGCCGGAGACTAGCCGCAGCGTCCCGTACAGTTGTCAACCTATATACCCCTAATCGACCCTTCGAGACCTTGACTTTAGGACTCTTGACTATTGGACTGATTAGGGGTAATTCTACATTGCTTGACTTAGGCTAGTTTCACACTTGCGTTGGACGGCTTCCGTAGCATTGCGTTGTGTGACGGATGCAACGGATGCGTTGCATATAGTGGCACAATGCAATGCTACGGATCGTACAAAATAACGGAAAGCGTTATTTATTTATTTTTTTTCTTCTTTACAGTACGGCAGCCGACTATTGTGAACGATCAGCTGATCGCTATTAATAGCCGGCGGCCGAGCACTCTCACATGCCAGCAGCCGAGCGCTCAGCTGAGCGCTATAACATGCCGGCGGCCGGGCGATCAGCCGCGTGCCCCGACATGCCGGCGGCCGGGCGCTCAGCTGAGTGCCCTAACATGCCGGCGGCCGAGCGCTCAGCTGAGTGCCCTGACATGCCGGTGGCCGAGCGCTCAGCTGAACGTTTGGCCACCGAGAAATAAAATAAAGTTTGTGATTAAAAAAAAAAAAGAAGAGCATGCGCAGTGAAAAATAAAGGTTTCCGCTGCTCAAAAATACGTTACATGCAGCGTTCCATCCGCCCGGCACAGCGTCAAAATAACGATGCTGCGTCATCCAACGGATGCAACGCTGACACTTGCGTTACAGTGCGTCGTCCATACAAGTCTATGGAGAATAGCGCAGTGCGTTAACGGACTGCGCTATTCTCCATAGTGACGGACTGCGCTGAACGCAAGTGTGAAAGTAGCCTTACATTGAATATCATTAAGGTCCCCCTCATGGACTGTTGACGAGTATCTTTTTGATCATTTAGATTGATATAATCAGGACCCCTTCTATAGGGGAACAGAGCTATCATTATATGGTTTCTGAATTTATCGGTAAATTTATTTATTGGAGGGGGGTACAAGGTTATATTGTGTTTGCACTAATTCTATTGGGTTGGAATAAATTGTGGAAGTGTTTTGTATTTTATCGCTTCTGTTATTAAAATCTTATTTCTACATAACTAAGGAGTTGTAGTCTCTGAATCGGTTATAAACCTCCTTATATCAGCTGGTTTGTGAGACTCTCCCTTCCAATTACAAAGGGAGCGTATCACAGAAAAATATACCTGTCTGCAATATACAGGCCAGAGCCAAATGCTAATTTGTAAACATAAGTCACAGTGATCACTATAAATCGGACATCATGATTATCACATGACTAA